>NC_056735.1:841205260-841245260 GCF_019279795.1 Protopterus annectens
TAGATTTATAGGCTAATGACCCAGGGGCCTTTCTAAGTTTTCCCAAAAGAATAATGATATCCTCTGTCCGAAAAGGACACTTGAGGACCAGGCACTTATAAGCTACCTCTCTTCATAAGGGACATGGGTACCAGCCTAAATATAAATTTCCTGTTCCCCATCCACTGGTTTAGCTTGCACTTAAACTGGGTAATTGACAAACTCGGCTTCACATAGATGGGAATTCTGTTCCATCGGAGGGGCATTCTCTGGGACACATATCTATCTCTCCAGAATGTTTTGTTTAAGTCAAAGACAAACGTTGGGTCCCTAGACCTTGTATTGTTGGTACTGTTTGACTCACGAATGTGCAGGAGATTCATGTGTGGGATTTGTGGATGCCTTGTAAGCCGGCATAGATCATTCTTCAATCTATTGGAGATGAGTACAGGGAAAGGGCTTTAAGGTGCTCTACATAAGGCTGCTCTGTTGCTTTAGTTGCTCTAGTTGCTGCATATGCCTAGTCAGGTACATACTGAAGGGGCCACTGTAATCTATGACTGGTCTGATAAAAGGATAATGACATCTATAGACCTAGATGCCATGCCCTTACTTATAAGTTGTGCAACATAAAAGGATTTCTTCACCACTGCGGCCATGTGCTAGTCAAAGGTAAGGCTATGCTCTACATGTGTATCCAGATTCCTGATCACTGGATTAACTGTTAGGAGTGTATTATCAACATGGTAATTAGCCAGAATAGTTGGTTTCATAAAGGTTACGATTATGCATTTCTTAGCATTGAGTTTAAGACCATGGCTTTGGCACCACTTGTCCACTTGATAGCCAGAGATAGACCTTCTTGAAAAATGTTAGTGTTTGCAGGGGAATCGATGATAACCCCCAGCTTGCTACTAAATGCCAACTTAGTCAGCCATAAACCTTCAGCATTTGCTTCCATTTCAGAGAAATAGATGCCAAAAAGGAGTAGCCCCATTACTGAGCCCTAGGGGATTCAACCTGTGTGAGAGATGCAAATACAATGTGGAACAGGAGTTAATTCTCACAGGTAAAAACAAACAAGTTGTCAGTACACACTCCTCTCATGCAAACCTCGCCTCTCACACAAATTAAGGTCATGACACATAAACCCACTTACATGGAGTTACTCATTAAAAGCCTACCAAAAGAACAGGGGCCTCCCAAACACACACACCACACACGTTCACCACTAAGCATAAAGAACCCACTACATATAACAACACACACATCCATGTCTCAACAAAATAAGCCCCTAAGGCAAAACATAACATATCTTGGTCATAGATGAGTCCATAGTGGGACACACAGATGTCCCCCTCACCAGAATGGACAAAGAAAAGGTCACAGTCAGCTGCCTATCAGGTGTCAGGATACACCAAATCACACATGCATTCAAGGCACTCAACAACAAGTACTGTTATGATTCTGTCATAGTCTATGTTGGAGTGAGTGACTTGAGATATACCTATGTGGACTATATGGAGAGAGATATGATGGAACTCTTTGATTATGTGTCCAAGACAAGTATGTCCCTAGCCCTAAGAAGTGTTCTACCCTCCCCCAGGATGATGCCACAATATAAACAAAAAATGATTGACTTCAACAATTGGCTCGGCTTCTGGTGTCAATCCATGGGGATCCGTATCTGTTAGCCTAGGAGGATATGGTAGACAGACCTTGCTGCTTTGCTAGAGAGGCTTTTGGATACTGGCAAAGACCCTTGCCTCCCCCATAGTCCCTTTTTTAGGCAATATCTAAACAACACATTTTCCAGCTAACAAAATCTAATCAAGACAAACTCAGGGTTGTGCTGCTTAATGCTAGGACTTTAAACATGAAACTGCACTCCCTGAAATGACTCCTCACCTTGGAGGATGCTGATGTCTGTGCAGTTACTGAGACATGGTTCAAGACTGCTAACAGCACCCTGGCCATTCAAGGCTACAATGCCTTCCACATGTTCAGACCTCAAAATGTGCATGTGGGAACCAAAGGTGGAGGTGTATCCATCTTCATTTTGACAAAATACACTTTGAGACTAGTCAAACAGCATGACTCTCTCGAACTACTCCATATCCAGCTAGCAATTGGGAAAGTACCATACGACATCATTGCTAACTATAGATCCCTAACCATGAACCAGGATAAGCACATTTCTTACCTCAGTTTACTGGACTCCCTTGCCATATAGTCCAACACCTTAGTCATGAGAGATTTCAACTATCCTTCCATAGACTGGGGGGCATGCATGAGCAAAAACATGCTTGCCCAGAGGTTCCTAGACTTTAACACAAATGCTCTGGAATAGATAGCCTGCATCCCCACAAGGGGCTCCAATATTTTGGACATAGTACTCACCAACTGGGGTGGGGGTCATTGTACTTCCCCATACTTGATGCACTCCCTAGTTAGGTCAGACCACAAATCAGTCTCATTTGAAGTAACTACTGGAACTGACACCCTCACAGTAACAAAAATTATAACAATACTTTACCAAAGCTAGCTACAGCCTACTAAGTGATGGTATTAAAAGCTTCATACCACCTACAATTGCAAACATCAATGATCGATATGCAGAAGTGTAGGCAGATAGCCTGTACAAACGCTTAAGCCACTGCATAAACTCTGCTGTACCTGACCGGATCCAAAACAGGTCCTCCTGTAAAACCAAGCCACTGTGGTGGACTTCAAGTATAAACAGATTATATAACAAGAGGAAGAAACTGTTGTACAAAAGCAGGAGGGATATCACTTTGCAGAGGAAGAATTCTCTCCTAAGCCTAAACAGGAAAATCAGAAATCTTATTAAGTCTTCTAAAGCAAATTATGAAACTAATATTGCATCCTTAGCCAAGGATAATCATAAGGCATTTTTTAACAATGTCCAAAGTCTAAAAGTGAATGCCCTGTTTTGTGCCTTACTGGTTGTATATGGGATAACTCATACTACACAGGAAGAAGTCACCAACCTGCTAGCTGACAGATTCAGCGCAAACTTCACCCCCATATTTCTCAACCTCTTAGAGCAAGAAATCTGGCCAATGCCATAAATAAAAGTGGGACAACAATCCAAAAAGAGGGACAATTTTTAAATATTCCTCTAACAAACTTAGAAAGTTGCTAGAATAACAGGTTGTGCATTAGCATGAATTTTCTGAAGGGTATGAAGTCTGAAACTCAAATGTCTATCATTTTCTAACTTCAATCTTTAATGATTTGTCACTAATTTGCCAGAAAACTACAATTTTATGAAAAACAGACCAGAAATATCAGGCAAAAATATGTACAGTAGAAAGGTATGCCCCCCATCCCCACCTACCATATTCCAAAGCATACCTGACACCAGTCCTCTATCTATAGAGAACAGGTCAACTCTGCACTCACCAAGGTCAAAAACACAACCTCAGTGGGACCAGATAATATCCCAGGTTGTTTATTAAACAATCTAAAATAAGAACTAGCAGACCCACTTGGCATGCTGTTTAATCATAGCTTGAGAACTGGCTATTTGTCTGCAGAATGGAAAATAGCCACTAATCCCCCTGCACAAAGGGGTGGCATCAACTGCCCCTGGGAACTACAGACCCATAGGTCTAACCAGACGCATCTGCAAGGCCATGGAAAGAATTATCATAGACTTTGTCAACAAGGACATAGACAACCTCCAAATGTTGGAGCCAACCCAGTTTGGCTTTGTTAAGGGTAGATCATGCTTATTAAACCTGGTAGACTTCTTTGAAAATTTCACCAAAGCCATGAACAAAGGTAAGACAGTGCACACAGCCTATTGTGACCTTGCTAAGGCTTTTGACACAATTCCCCACTCTGGCATAATTCAATAAAAAACGCTGTACTCCTATGTGTCATGAGACGCCAACCTGGTCTGAAAAGAACTCCAAGCGAGTATAAAAACTGAATTTAATATACAAAAATAATGAAATGTACAACACAACAAGTACAGTTAAGCGCTTTCACTTGCAAAATACGAGCTTCATCAGAACTGTTACAAACAGGAAATAGATTCATTTTAAAAAAACATTTTGGCGCCAAAACGCTACCTTGTAACAAAAGTTCTTAAAGATGTACAAACAATGAAATACTATAAAAACATTGTATCCTAATCACATTGTCCGACTAAAATCTTTCAATTAATAATAAATAATATTTAAATAAATATAATGAACTATGTACTGATAACTTTTAGTATATTTGATATATTTGATAAATTTAATGTCTAATAAATACCATAAACATATAATAAACATATATATGCATAAAAATAATAAAATACACCATTTGTGTAAGTGTCTATGTGAATAATAATGCAGGTTTTATAGTAATAAAATCATTTAATCCTGGTGGATTAGAAGCATCAGTATAAAACTGCCACCATATTTCCTTGTATGACAATAGTCCTTTATAATCACCCCCTCTCGGTGCACATGACAAATTTTCCAAAACTGCAAATTTGAATGTATGTGTATTTCCATATTGTTTTATATGCTTGTATAGGGCGTTCTTTTCGTCACAAGTCTTAATACTATAATAATGCGAATATATTCGTTTATGCAATTTCCGTTCTGTTTTGCCAATATAGAATCCAGAACATGCTGTACATTTTGTTAAATAAATAACCCATCTGGTGTTACAATTTCCACTAACAAATGTTATTTTAGATTTGTGTATATTGTCTAAAATATTGTGGCTTTCTTCATATATAGCAAAACACTGTTTGCAATTGTTTTTTTATTATTATTTGTAGCAAAATGTCTGGGTATATTACCTCTCTCTATATAATTTTTCAAATTTCGACCCATTTTATATACAAATATTGGTTGTGATCCCAAAGTTTTTTCCATTTCTTGGTCCACCATAATAATTTTCCAGTTGCTATTAATAATTTGCTTGATTTTCCCTGTATGTGGGCCATATTCTAAAACACACGCTCTTCTATAGTTGGTACTGATGGTAGTAGTGTCTAATGTATAATTGACTGTCCTATTTATATCATTTTTTTGCATCCAATAGAGGTATATATTTTGTCCCCCATCCATTAATAATATTTTTACTAATATGATTAAGCATATTGATGTTATAACCCCTATCTCTAAAAAGATTAATAATAAATCCAACTTCTTCTAACATCTCAGCATGTGTAGAGGTCATAGCTTCATAGGTTCATAGGTTCGTACTAGGCTATCTGCCCTAGGGCATTTATAAGCCTAGCCAGAGTGTATGTGGCTTACACCACCCCTTAGGATGAGAATACTACGCCCTTTTAGGGTTTAGTTTACTATGCCTCTGTCTAGTAGTGACAAAGAGATGACCCCCGGGGTAAACCTACGATCTCCCATCCACTCGTTGAGATTTCTCTTGAAAAGAGTCAGTGAGGGGCTCTGCCTAACATGGACTGGGATTCTGTTCCAGAGTGTAGGGAGCCTCTGGGTTATGAATCTGTCCCTCCAGCACGTTCTATTTATTTCTGTGTTGAGGTTTAAGTCACTTGTTCTCGTGGCTCTGATGGATTTGGATTTTCTGAGGTGGAACATGTCCATTAATTCAGGATTGGACATGGCCTTGTACGTCAGGCACAGATCACCTCTGAGTAGGCGGTATGCGACTGAATAGAGCTGGAGTTTTTCAGTCGGGCAGCATATGACATATGTTTAAGACCCTTTATCCTCTTGGTGAGGAACTTTTGGGGTCTTTCCAACTGCTGCAGGTGTCGGGTGAGATACATCCCAAATGGGGCATTGTACTCAATCATTGGCCTGATAAGAGAAGAGTACAGGGGCACAATGACCTCTCTTGATCTAGATGTGAAACCCTTCTTGATAAGGTGGGCAATATAGAAGGTCTTCCTAACCACTTTGGCAATGTGAGTGTCAAATGAGAGGTTACTGTCAACCTGGGTCCCTAGGTCCCTGATTACCTCTTCCGTACTTAATGGATTACCGCCTATGTGGTAATTTGTCGGTACCTTGTTTTTCCCAAAGGGTATGACTATACATTTTTTGGCGTTTAGCTTAAGGCCATGTCTCTGGCACCAATTATCCGTTTCTATGAGGCCTCTCTGAAGGATGTTTGTGTCCGCTGGAGTATCAATTATGGCGCCCAGTTTGCAGTCATCTGCGAACTTTGTCAGCCACAATCCTCCTATGTTTGCCTGTACCTCGGAAAAATAAATGCCGAACAAGAGGGGTCCCAGGACTGAGCCCTGTGGGACACCGCTTGTGACTGGCTTAGAGTCTGACATAGCTCCAGCAACTCTGACCCTGTGGGTTCTGTCCTTGAGCCAGTTTGCAACCCATCTTGTGACATATGGGTTTACATTTAAGCTGGTGAGTTTGTCTATGATGCCCGAGTGGGGTATTGTGTCAAAGGATTTTGCAAGGTCAAGGTAGGCTGTGTGAACTGCCTTACCCTCATCAATGGCCTTAGTGACTGTTTCAAAAAAGTCGACCAAGTTCAGAAGGCAGGATCTGCCCTTGACAAAGCCAAATTGGGTAGGATTCAATGTCTGTAGGTCCCCAATGTCTTTGTTTATGAGTTCCATAATGATCCTCTCCATAGCTTTGCAGACCAGGCTCGTCAGGCTTATGGGGCAGTAATTTCCAGGGTCCGTAGAAGCACTGCCTTTGTGAAGTGGGACCACTGTTGCCGTACGCCACTCTTTGGGTACGTATCCTGTGGTAAGGCTAAGATTAAACAGCAGCCTTATGTGTGGGTTTAGTTCCTCTTGGAGTTCATGTAGCACACAGCCCGGGACACCATCCGGTCCCATTGATGCTGTGTTTTTAGCTTTAGAGAGGGCGGCTCTCACCTGGGCATCTGAGATGTTAGGAGGCTACACTCTGCTGGGATAGTTATTTCTCCTTTTGGGGAGGGGGAGGAGAAATTTGCATTGAACCTGTCTGCCAGAATGTTGGCAATGTCAGTGGGTTCAGTGTATTTTGTGTCATTTTGGACTAACTCTGAGCATATCTGGGAGTTTCCACCCAGGTTTCTAACATAGCTAAAGAAGGCCTTGTGATTGTCTTTTGTGTCATTTGCGATTTTTCTCTCAAAGTTGGCCTTGGATGATTTTATGAGTGATCGTAGTTTTTGCTAGTACTGATCAGAGATGCCTTTCCTTTTAGGGATTTTGCTCTGTCATGTAGTAGCTTCCTCCTTCTGTTGTAAAGTTTGTTTATGGCTGGGGTCCACCAGACCAGTCGCCTGCCTTTGGGGGAATGGGTCTTGGTTTTATTTGGGATTGCATGATCCATGCATTCTTGAAGGTGCCCATAGAAGGCATTTGCAAGGGATTCAGCAGTGTGGGTTGTGGTTTCCACTGGCCCAGGGGCCTTGAAAGATACCACTTCAGTCTTAAGAAGTGTAAAGTTTGCTTTTGAGAAGTTCTTCACTGTGGTCTTTTGTGCAGGGGGTGGGGGCGGGATGTGGATTTCCAGTGAGATTAATTTATGGTCTGATCTTAACAAAGAGGGATGTACTTCTGGTGTGGAGCATTTTGTCCCCATGTTTGTGATGATCAGGTCTAGTATATTGTCTCCTCTTGTGGGAATGGTGACTAGTTGTTCCATTGCATTTGAGTTTATGAATTCTAAGAACCTTTGGGCTAGAGTGTTGGGGCTTGAGTAATGTTCCCAGTCTATGTTTGGGTAGTTGAAGTCTCCCAAAATGATGGTATTTGGAGAGACATTCATACTCTCCAGTGTCTTCAGGAAGGCTGTGTGGGGTTCCTGAGTTTGAGAGGGTGGTCTGTAGCATGCTTCAAACTGTAAGGCAGTTTTGCCTATGGTTAGTTGCACCTGGATAGTCTCTGATGCTTCGTGCGTTGCCACTAACCTGGAGGTGTGGGTATCTTTGATGAAAATGGATACTCCCCCTCCTTTTGTGGTTCTGTCCAAGTTTTGGGGCTGGAAAGCATGATATGAGGTAAAACCTGATAGTGCTGGGGTGCTCTCAGGAGCCTTGAACCAGGTTTCAGTCACTGCACAGACATCGATGTTCTCCATACTGAGAAGGGCTTGAGGCGTGCATCTTGAGGTTTAGACTTCTGGCATTGAGCAGCATTACCCTTAGTTTTTTCCACTTGTGTTTTCTAGGAGGTAGGTTTGTCATTTGAGCCTTGCCTAAAAAGGCACTATGGGGTGGCAAGAGCCTTGGCCAATATCCGGAAGCCCAGGGTGACAGGTGCAAACCATCCCTTGCGAAGCAGCGTGGCTTGTCAAGCATGTCATCCCAAGCAGACAGACACTGGATCCCCTTAGAATGACACCAGTAATTAAGCCAATTGTTAAAACTGATCATTTTGTCTTTGTACTGTGGCATCATTCTTGGTGAGGGTAAGATGCTGCTCAGGGTCAGGGTCATACTGGCCTGGGCTACATAATCAGAGAGCTCCTCTATATCTCTTTTCATGTAGTCCAGGGAGGTACGTCTCAGGTCATTTACACCTGCATGTACAATGACTGAGTCATATTTGTACTTGCTGTGGAGTGACCTGAGTGCTTGTGTTATGTGGCGGATTCTAGCTCCCGACAGGCAGCTTACTGTGACCCTCTCCTTGTTCAGTCTGGTGAGCGGGACGTCAGTGTGCCTGACTATGGAGTCACCTATTACAAGTGTGTCTGGCATGTTGTTTGGCCTTAAGGGCTGTGACTGTTTAGCACACTGACTTTGTGAACTATGTGTTGCATTTGCTATGTCTTGAGGTGGTGGTTGCTTGGGTGTCTGCTTTGGAGGCCTCTGTTGTTTAGGTAGATTTTTAATCAGCGCCTCCGAGTATGTTTTTGTGTGTTTATGTGTTTGGTTTGCAGTTGTGATAGTTCTATGTGAGACTGGGTTTGTGGTGTGCGTGGTTACCTTCTCCTCCTGACTGGTCTTGCCAGTACTGAATTGAGAGAGCTCAGCCTCCAGTTTGGCTATATAGTTGCATCTCTCGCATATATTTGTATTTGTTGGGAGGAGGAGAGGGTTGTCTGTGTACATGAGGCATTTGTAACATTGCCTCAAGATTCCCAGATTCACCAGCTGAACAGGAGAGGACGCTAGCAACTGACCCTTCGACATGCTAGAAATAGTGAAAAAGATTGCTGTGTAACTGAGTCAGAAAGGACCTATAGGGAAATGGGTACTCAACAGAATTTAGGTGAATGAAGTACTTTTCGTTTGTTTAAGAGTGCTTTACCTGTATACAAAATGCTTTAGGAGCAAGTGCTGAGCTTTTCAGATAGAGTATAGGCTGTTTAGATTGCAAGTAGAACAGTTCTAAGGGAAAAATTGAAGAGCAGACTTGGCGGAGCCAGAAAAAGTTTAACCTTGTTTAACCAAGTTTAACCTTGTTTAACCGGCGCTGCGCTCAAAGGCGGATTTTAAGCAGTGAACTACAAAAGAGCTAGGAATGGTCCCAAACAACCAATTACTAACAGCTTCTTGTGCTGAGGTCACTTCCCCCAAGGATAGGTAGGCTGCTCAAGGCTCCCCACTCCCACTGGTGAGCAAAGAAACTTCCTTTTATCCAAGTAAGGTAATCTTTATGGCCCGGATAATCTGACCTTTGAATATGTTAATAAATAATTTTCTAGGGTGGCAGCTAGAAAATTCTAAATAGCTGTTAGAAAAAGTATGTTTCCTCTACAACCTCGATTTTAAACTGTTGTCACCCTTGGAAATTAAGGTGTCCAAATATGGAAGACCTTCCTTGTTAAAAGTATAAGTAAATTTCAAAAAGGAACTACTTGAGTTCAAGAAATCAATAAAGTGTGTTAACATGTCTATATTACCATCCCACAGTATATAAATATCGTCCAAATATCGTGAATAATATTTAACATGTTTATAATATTCACTATTAAATATTTTGGACTCCTCCCAATCAAGCATGATGAGATTAGCATATATTGGGGCACAAGCTGCTCCCATAGCAACACCGTTGGTTTGTCGAAAGAATTCTCCCTCATATTCAATATAGTTATTATCCAGTACAATGGACATAAGTTCTATAATTAAACAAACATGGTCCCAATCATAGCCCCCATATTTCCTAATATTATTAGAAAAAGCCTCTAGTCCCTCAGTCTTAGGGATACATGAGAATAAGTCAACTACATCCACAGTAACAAATATAAGATCCAAATGCCACAAATTAACAGGGAAATTGTGCAAAAAATCCCACAAATCTTTCATTAAATGTGGGATTCTATCATAGATAGGTTTTAAAAATCTGTCCACAGCAGTCCCTAATGGAAAAGTCTTAGACCTACTGCCAAATATTATAGGCCCAAATGGTGGTTGCTCAATTGATTTGTGGACTTTAGGAATTCCCACAATGGAGGCTAAAATGGGATGTTCAGCTTTCAAATATTTGTATAAGTCCATAGTAATTCTATTGTCTATTAAAAATTCTTCAATATGTAAATCAATATGACGGTGTGCTATATTAATTTCGTTAAGTGATACGATCTCATAATTCCCAGAATTATGTAAAATTTGATGTATTTGTGATACATATTCTGTACTGTCAAATATAACAATCCCGCCCCCTTTGTCGGGTTTCATAATCCTAATATTGGTATCATTCCTCAAATCGTGTAACAGTTTCAATTCATCTTCGGGTAAATTACTAGACCGTATAAGCATTTTTGAAATGCTTTTGTAATTGATACAGCTGTCTAGAAACTGTCTTGTCATACACTGAAATAAGTGGATGCATAGGCAAAATAAATGTATTTTTTTTTCTTAAGTGTACCATACACACTGTGGGACTTGTTGTCATTGTTATTGTCAAAAGTAATGGCCAAATTTAATTTCCTTATATATTTCTTGAACTCAATGAGATTGTCAACTAGTTTAAATCTAGTAGTGGGTATGTATTTCATACCCCTAGACAACAAGTTAAAATGGGTCGTATTCAATGTTAAGTCTGTGTAGTTATAAATTTTAAAATGTTTATGTGTTAACTATTCCTTCATTAACTATACTAGTACTCGAACTATCTAGTATTGATCTTCGTTCTGTTATATGCATGTCAACAACATCATTATTAGATCTACTAGTGGTTCCAAAGATCGGGGTAGAAATAACTGGATTATTGTCACCATTTTTTCTAAGAACTTCTGATATTTTATGTGTTTGCTTATTTAGCTTGTCGGGCAATGTTAAGGGAGATTTTCTTTGTAATGCCATCCCCATTTTTTCTCCCTTACATGTCTTTGATTTTTGCCCTGATGTAAAAAATGTGCATTATAATCATCATAAACATCAGTTTTATTGTTGTGATAATTATTATAATCTTCTTGTTTTCTGTTCGTAAATGTCTTAGTATAGTCATTATCATAAGTGTTTGTATGATGTTGAATAACAGAACGGAATTTGTTAGTTTTTCCCCAAAAATATGCTGTATTGTTTTGATATTGTTCAATGTCCCTCTGTAATTTATGTTGTTTCCTTTCAAAAGCTTTTTTAGTATTAGATTCCGCAATATTAAATTGTTTCTTATATAATTTTTCCCATTGAGGGAATAATAAATCATTCAATATTAGCTCATTTAATTTT
Organism: Protopterus annectens; assembly: GCF_019279795.1. Classification (NCBI taxonomy): domain Eukaryota; kingdom Metazoa; phylum Chordata; order Ceratodontiformes; family Protopteridae; genus Protopterus; species Protopterus annectens. Next base: position 841,216,841 of record NC_056735.1, read on the forward strand.
TCAACCTCCAACAACATTAAAACCACCCTAGAAAATTATTTTCAAAGGTCAGATTATTCGGGCCATAAGGATGACCTCTACACATGCTGAGATGTTAGAAGAAGTTGGATTTATTATTAATCTTTTTAGAGATAGGGGTTATAACATCAATATGCTTAATCATATTAGTAAAAATATTATTAATGGATGGGGGACAAAATATATACCTCTACTGGGACAAAAAAATGATATTAATAGGTCAGTCAATTATACATTAGACACTACTACCATCAGTACCAACTATAGAAGAGCGTGTGTTTTAGAATATGGCCCACATACAGGGAAAATCAAACAAATTATTAATAATAACTGGAAAATTATTATGGTGGACCAAGAAATGGAAAAAACTTTGGGATCACAACCAATATTTGTATATAAAATGGGTCGAAATTTGAAAAATTATATAGAGAGAGGTAATATACCCAGACAATAATAATAAAAAAACTACAAAATGTGGCAATTGCAAACAGTGTTTTGCTATATATGAAGAAAGCCACATTATTTTAGACAATATACACAAATCTAAAATAGCATTTGCTAGTGGAAATTGTAACACCAGATGGGTTAGTTATTTAGCAAAATGTACAGCATGTTCTGGATTCTATATTGGCAAAACAGAACGGAAATTGCATAAATGAATATATTCGCATTATTATAGTATTAAGACTTGTGACGAAAAGAACGCCCTATACAAGCATATAAAACAATATGGAAATACACATACATTCAAATTTGCAATTTTGGAAAATTTGCCATGTGCACCGAGAGGGGGCGATTATAAAGGACTATTGTCATACAAGGAAATATGGTGGCAGTTTTATACTGATGCTTCTAATCCACCAGGATTAAATGATTTTATCACTATAAAACCTGCATTATTATTCACAGACACTTACACAAATGGTGTATTTTATTATTTTTATGCATATATATGTTTATTATATGTTTATGGTATTTATTAGACATTAAATTTATCAAATATATAAAATATACTAAAAGTTATCAGTACATAGTTCATTATATTTATTTAAATATTATTTATTATTAATTATTAATTGAAAGATTTTAGATGGACAATGTGTTTAGGATACAATGTTTTTATCGTATTTCATTGTTTGTACATCTTTAAGAACTTTTGTTACAAGGTAGCGTTTTGGCGCCAAAACGTTTTTTTTTAATTAATCTATTTCCTGTTTGTAACAGTTCTGATGAAGCTCATATTTTGCGAGTGAAAGCGCTTAACTGTTCTCGTTGTGTTGTACATTTCATTATTTTTGTATATTAAATTCAGTTTTTATACTCGCTTGGAGTTCTTTTCAGACCAGGTTGGCGTCTCACGACATATAGGAGTACAGCGTTTTTTACTGAGTTTTCGTTCGTGCTGTTTGAACGCTGTTTTTCCATTTCTATTTGGATTATTACTCTGGCATAATTGAAAAACTCTCTCAGCTAGGGATTAACCCTTACATTACTAGATGGCTAGCCAAATGGCTCACCAACATAACACACTCTATCAAAATGTGTGGCTCCACCTCCACCAGTGGAGTACCACATGGGTCTGTGCTGGGCCCCTTACTGTTTGACATCTATTTCTCAGAAGTCCACACTGCAGTAGTCAGCCTTTGTCTCACCAAGTCCACTGATGATTGCAAATGGGAGCAATCACTGAGTCCCCCAACAATGCCAATATATTACAAGAAGGGCTAACACAAACAAATGATTTATGCCAAAGCTATGGTCTAAAACTAAATGCAAATAAAATGCATTATTATTCCCTTTGGCAAAATGGAATTCTCTACAAATTACAATATTGACAGCACTCCCCTGAGTTTCAACTCAGTGATGTGAGACTTGGGAACACAGGTTGATAGCAATCTGAACTTTGACCACCAAGTTTCCACAGTGGTAAGGAATGCCTTCTACATAGTGCATTTCATAAGCAAGTGCATAGCATCCAGGTCAAGGTCTCATCAGATCAGTAATAGAGGTCAATACACCTTTTTGCATGTATCTCACTACACACCTGCAGCAGCTGGAGAGAACTAAGAGGTTCCTCACTAAGAAAATACAGGGACTCCAATCCATGACCTACATGGACAGGCTGAAAGTCCTTTCACTTTACTCTTATAGGCTGCTGAGAGGTTAATTGTGTCTGGCCTATAGGGCAATCCCCAACCCTACCATAATGGAACTGCTGCACATTTGCAAGTCAGATAGTTCAACAGTGACTTACTCTAGAGATCTCAACCTACCTTGTGGCATTAACAGATCATGCTGGAGAGACAGATGCCACTTCTCTCTAATAGACTTCCTATTCATGTAAAACAGAGCTATCTACTGACCTCTATTCAAACTCAACCTAGATAATTGGATGGGAGACTGTAAATTCGCCACTGGGATGGCACCCTTTTCCTTCGTGGACAGGGGTAGCCAGTGTTGATCACAGACCCACTCTGTTCATAAATTTGTTCTTAACTACCCAGAAAAGGAATAAATGGGGATACCTGGGCTTAACATGGCTAGGCTTGTAAAGGGTCAAGGGCCTCTAGCCTAGTAACCTCCTATAAACCTATGAACCCATAAACTGGCCTCTTGATGGAGGTGACCTCACCTATTTTGACCTCTTGGGGCCTAACAGTGAGCTGCCAGATGGCTATCCAGCAGGTGATAAAAGGGCTTATACTTAAATTAGTGATCTTATCTGTAATGCTTGAATGCACATTGCATTTAAATTCTTGACCAGGACGAAGTAAAATGTATGCACGATCTTGCCTTCATCCATTGTTTAGGTGACCCTCTCAAGAAAGTCTAACAGATTTAATAGGCATGACCTTCCTTTAACAAAGCCAAATTATGATGGGTCCAGTGTTTGCAGGTTACCTATGCCGTCATTTATTATGACCATGATGATTCTTTCCATGGCATTACATATGAAGCTGTTAAGAATTACAGTCCTGTAGTTACCCAGATCAGGGGTTGATCCTCCTTTGTGCAGTGGAATGACTGCACCTATCTTCCATTCCTTGGCCACAAATCCTGACTGTAGGCTCCATAAGAAAAGTAATTCAGGTAAACCAGAGAGGTCATGTTTTATGCTATTTATTAAGCATCCCGGGGTGTTATTGGGGCCCATCTATGCAGTGTTTCTGGCCTAGGAAAGTGCATTGATGACCTGGTCCTTAGTAATGGTTGGGGGGATTGTGGTAAGCAGTATTTCCTTTGGACTATTGGGAGAGAATGGGGGGAAAGATTTGACCTGAATCTGTCAGTCAAAAGGTTGGCAACAGCCTACGGTTTAGTGTGTGTGATGCCATCTACAATAAGTTATGTGTATTGTTGTGGATTTCCCCTGAGGATATGGACATAGCTGTGGAAAGCCTTATGGTTGTTCTTTGCCTGGCAAGCAATTTTTTCTTCAAATTTAGCTACTGAAGTATTAATAAGGTTCATAGGTAGGTACTAGGCTATTGTCCTTAGGGCCTATATAAGCCTAGCCAAAAGGTACCCTGGCTTTCGCCACCCAAGAAAATTATTAGCCTTCTTACCTGCCAGTTTAGATTGGTCAGAGGTGTTTAGTATGTATGGCTTTGTTCCTCCTACTCTTGGCTAAGATTTTTTTTATTGTGAAAGCAATGTCTCTTTGCTGTTAAAAAAAAAAAAAAAAGAAAGAAAGAAATAAAGGTGGCCTGCAGAAATAAAATTTGCCCACAACACAGTGGGCAATCCATAAGGCGGTGCTCTAGTTTACTTGATATTCAAATCACATTATGTTGTTTGTCTTTTCGGCTTTTCTTGGTTAGGGGTCGCCACAGCGGAACTCTGATCCGCTAATGATTGGCAGTCGATTTTTATGGTGCCGAGTTGCCAGCCCGACGCCCAACCTTCAGCAAATGCATGCCCATTCACACATGTCTTTCGAAGGCCACTCGACCGCGGGTAGGACATGCAGACTCCACACAGAAAGCACTCCAGCCATGAATCGAACAGGAGAACCTCTTGCTGTGAGGTAACAATGCTACTGCTGTACCACCGCGGCTTAATTCAAATCACATTATATTAATTGTAATTATTGCATGGTCACAAGACTAGAGATATTGTCACTTGCAAATCTCGATGTTAAGCCACCTAATGGAGTTTCTTTTCTTTTTTTTAAACAAGAAGTATGAAAGACAAAGTATAATTATGAGACAAAATCATGGACATTCCACAGGATTCTCGGCAGAGATGAGAGGAATGATGCAGTGTTGGTGAGATATTTTTACAATAATATTGGCAGTGAACAGCCAGATATTTTAGGCAATATTTGTCTGACTTTGTAATTTACTTGAAAAAGCTTGGACTGGAATACTTTAATGTGTGGACTATAGAAGCAAAATAATATTACATGGCCATCAGACATCATAGCTATAACTGCTGCACGGGGGTTGACTCTATTAAAGTAATTGGCTCTCTTGTCATTTTCTCAGTTTAAACAATAACTATCTAGCTTTGCAGGATTAGTATGCTTTTGTGAGAAGTAAGATGGAGTACTTAACTGGACACCTGATATGATCAGACAGAGCAAGTGTAATTGCTGTGGCTCTCTTCTGTGGAGGACGATGACAAGCTGCATGCTGTTTGTTATTAATATGGCTGTGCAGGACTAATGCAATTATGCAAAGCAATGTGCAATATTTTAATCTGTGGCAAACATTAGTTTGGAACAAAAGGTGAAATATATTACACAGTCATCCTATTTTATCAAAATCAGACATCTGAATTGTACAAAAAAAGTGGCTATACCTACTTGGTGTGGGTTATCTGGATGAAAGTAACTGACGTTGTCACTTGTTCAGTTTAACAGGCAACTCTCAAAATAAGGGATACATGGATCACAGAATAGTCAGACCTTCAGAACTTCTGGACTTAGTAATCACCTCTGCCCTCAACCCTACCTAGTCTAAAATCAGTCCTGCCCATAGGTGTACACAGAAGGTCTGGACATGATTTCTTTATTTCTATGACATTCCTCCCATATTTTAGTGGTCATTTATCTTGTGCTAAGCTGTGGATAGTGTAGTCAATATTTCTATAAACTTCCTCACAAACTTCAGAGGGGTGCATGACAGGTCACTATAGCATGTATAGGATCACTGCATTGTCTCTAGAATTAAGAAGTTGTAAATATTATTGTAATCATTTTTATTTTCCTCACAATCAGTCATCTGATGCATCTACAGCTGGTATGCTTTTGGATGACAGTAAATATGCATGCTGTTTATGTATGGCTGACAGCAAAAGTGTTATGTTCTATTTATACTTTCAGTTTTGTCCCAGTCCAGCATCAGAGGAGTACAGAGAAAGTGACAATTTTTTTGGTATAGGGGATGACAAGGCTATTTTTAAACATGACAGCAGCAGCTTGAAATACATGGCATTTCTGGCTTAATTTTAATCACATTTTGACTCCAGAAGAGGACACACAGAAAGTGATTATCTATTTTGAGGTGGGGATATGAGGGTAGGTAATATTCTCAGATATGATATATGTAACCTCACAAGAATTTTTCTTCTTAGTTTATTGTGAAGTGGTGTCTGGTCAGTGCTGAGCATTAAAACATTGATACAATATATTGTGTCCTTGAAATAAAAAAAAGTAGGACTGAATTTATTTCCATACACATGATTTTCTCAGGCCATCACTGGATTCAGAGGTTAGAAAAGAAGCTAGCTCTAAAATGCACCTCAGAGCATCTGCAACCCCATGGCTTCAGGATGCCTAGCAGCCCCCAGACCCAAAGCTTAATTTAGTTATTGCAGGGTAGTCTTACTTACTTAGGGTGTGCTGAAAGGATGCCGTAAAAAGAACAACATTGAAGAGTAAGACTGAATTTCTTTCCTTAATCATGTTCTTTTTTCAAGCCGTCAGTTGGATTAACAGACTGTTTAAAAAACTCTAAAATACATCTTGGAGCTTCACAGTTATCACAGTGCAGTCTTGCTTAGATAGAACATGTTGAATGAATGAATGAATGAATGAATGAATGAATGAATGGATGGACTACAGAAAAAAATGAAGAATAAGACAAACTGAGAAAAACAAACAAAAAAAGTAATCTGGATAGAGTGAGTAGGCCAGGATAGGTTGGGCAGGGCAGGGGGGGGGGGGGGAGCACCATGTAGCTTTTCACATAGGCAGTCCTGCACAGATCACACAGATTTCTGCTTGTGTGTGTTTATGCCAAGATTGTTTTTTTGTCTGACTTCTAATTCTCTAAATTTAATGTGAAACATACATTGCATAATGTATTTGCTAAGTTTGGATTTGGACTAATAAGGCCTCTTTTCATTCAAAACAACATTATACAAATTAAATATGTAATACAGCAATATATGATTATTATACAGAGTTGTAAGAACAAATCATGCTATAACGTGTAAACAATAGTATAAGGCACAAACTTGACATGACTATTTTTAAGAAAAAATTCAGCATTGCTCATGAGAAATATACTCCAGGGAATGAAGTCCTATAGGGAAGTAAAAAGAGCTGACAGAATTGTTAAATAGCTAAAATAAAAATCCAGTGCAATTACTTTTATACTTTAGCTATTGGTGTTTTGGTAAGCTGACTACTGAAGGAAGCAAGAATACAAAGCTGGTAAATGGAATTGGGAAGTGAACTTCATGTAGAGGGGATTAGACAGGAGAAAGCTCTGTCAGATTAGTAAGTAAAATTACATCACAAAATGACCAGCAAACAACAAAGGTAGGTGAATCATAAATACTGGTCTGAAAAGTATCAACCAAAACATGTAAGAATGAGAAACCAAATTTATATATATAAACCACAAGATCAGGTGCTTTTATCATTGTATAGCATTTGACTTCATAAGAATCATTAAAAACTATTCAGAATACCAAATTTAAAGTTCCCTCACAAAGTCACATCATGAAAATAAGCCTATGACAACAGTTCAATTGTTAAAATGATCGCAAACAGTATTAAAGATAACTTCAAAGAATATAAAAGAATATGACTTGTCCTACATCTGGAAAAAAACTATAATACATAAATATATGCATAAATCCATAGCTTTTGGTCTCAGACCAAGTGTGAACATAATCTAAGAGCACTTGCTATCAATAAGCTTTTGTTGAGTCCAGGGAAAACATGTGCATTTAACTTGATTTGCCATACCAACTCTAATTTCGATCAAGTCTGTCCAAGGACACCTCCCAGGGATCTTTTGAAATGTTGTCCAACATGAAAAATAAAAAGCTGTGTGTGAGATAATTTGATATACGTTTCTATAAAGAGTTGTTAATGTTTTTATGTTTTACAGATGTTTGTAAATTCAGTGTTTGCATTTTCTTTGAGTCTTCCCTACATAGAAGCAGCTACATTGTTGACATTCAGCCACATAAATCAATCCAAATGAGTTACATGTACAATGAAAAGGTGTCTTAACAAAAATATTGTTAACCATAATAGCTGTTTTTTACATTATGAATTTGCACTGAGAACAGAAGCCACATTTAAAAGATTCTTAATAATTTACCCCTTTTAAAAACTACTTGTGGTCCTTTGCCTATTTTGTCCAAAATATTATCAAATCATAAAAAAACTCTCCAGTTCTTTTCTAAAATTCTTCTAATACTCAAATTGTCAACTGCAAAGGTAGTGATAAAAGAATGTAAAAACATCTGTTGGTCATTTTGCTTAAATCCCTTATTGGAAATAAAGTTGTACCAGATGGTAAAAGCGGTACCAAAGCCCCTTCTTTTCTTTTCAGGGCCACCTAATTAGATATTGTTAGTGTTAGGTTAGAGGGGTAACCTCTTGTGTGTAATATGTGGGCCAAATTATTGCATTCCATATCAAACATCTCATCTTCCAAGACCATTCTCCCTATCCTAATGTATTGTCCCTTGACCAGTCCAATTTTTTGACACTCAGGATAACAACTTGTGTAGTACAAAAGCCCATTGGAATGTGTGGGCTTTCTGTAACTGTTACTCATCAGTCTTTTTTTTTTTTTGTCCATGTCTTTACTAATTTCAACATCTAAGTAGTTGATGTTTGGGGGTTGTATGTAAAAGTAAATTTCAAAGAAGATGTTGTAGTGCTGATGTAATTAATAAACATATGAATTTCATTGGCAGGTTTTTTATACAATAAAAATGTCATCCAAATATCAAATGTACATCTTTCAAGGAGGTGGATGAAAATAGTTACTTGAGAACTAAATCCCTCAAATTGTCTAAAGTATTAATTTTATCATTCATAAATTGAGTAGATTCCATTAAGAAGTTGTGGAACCATTCTAGCCCAACAACATGTGGAATGACATTAAACAAGTTTACCACATCAATGGTAAGAAAAATAGTGTCTCCCAGAAAACCTAATTGTCTAAGCTTGACTAAAAAGTCCCAGAAATCTGTGCACAGATATCCAAAAGAATCTAGTGTTTTTTTTTCAAACTGGCATCAATGTGTCTGGCCAAGGAATGGAGCTTAGATATAGTAGCATTGACAATCAGCCTCAAATGGGATCTTCTACAGATGTGTATATCCTTAATACCACAAAAAATGTGGGCACCAATGGAAATTATGCATTCAAAAAAAGTAAGGAGTCAAGACTGATTTGTCCTTGATCAAACATAATCTTCATGTAACACATGTTGACCCAGTTTAAAGATAACTCTTCATAGAAGTCTTCATCAAATAAAAGTCCATTCATTTTGCTAACGTAATCAGTTTTGTACATAATAACCCCCTCCCCCTTAGTGGGCTGCATTACTCTCAAGTTTCTGTTCTGATTCAATTCTTTAAGTAAACTGTGTTCAGAAAGAGTCAAGCTAAAACCTGTGCTATTGGTTCTAGTCTTGAGCAGAGCCCAGAAATCAAATTCACATAATTTATCAAATAAAATCAATGAATAATGCAAGGGTGGATTTATATACTTCTCCTGTATAAGCCATTTTTCAGAGCCTCAATTTTGTTGTCATCAAAAAATAATTTAAAATTATGTTTCCTTAAAAAAATCTTTAAATAATAATAAATAATAATCAGGTCCTCAATCTTCAACCTGGTTGAAGGAAAAAATGTAAACCTTTTGCCAGTAAGTCACCATGTTCAGTACCAAAAGAATAATTAGTAAAGTTAAAAATTTTATAGTCACCGTTGGATTTAGTAGTAATAGTCAGGCCAATTGGTTCATTAATGAGTTGATCAATGTCAAAGAGTAGCAAAGGACTACTTAAATCCTCATCCCATTGTAATTCTGCCATGTTCTGTTGGTAACGGGCCTCTGTACCCAACCTGAATTGGCCCTGTTGTTGCCATCAATAGTTTTTCCTATTCTGCAGCCTTTGTGAGGGACTGGCTCTAAAGTGGGGGGATCATCACCAACTTCACCAATTTGTTGACAATTTTCATCATCATCAGTAGAACCTTGTTGGTGATACCCTATATTGCTTGGTTTAAGATAAGTGAAGTCTTTGGAATAATCAGTACAGTTTCTTTTGAACTATTTTCCTTGTGAGCTTTAATTGCTAATGGAGTTTTATCAACAATGGAGAAGAATTTTTTAAATTTAATCAACTGAGTTATCAAACAGCAAGTCACTGATAATGACTTTGTCTAATTCAGTGATCTCACTTACCAGTGAGCCAATTGATTTTTGATAACATAAAATATCTAAAATGGCATGGCAAGCTTGAGAAAAGAAGGGTTGGATGATCTGAGAGACCTGGAATGTAGTGTGGCAGAAATGAATCTCCTGCATATCCTTACTCTGCTGCATGCTGAAGACTTTGTGAATTAGTGTGGTAATGTGAAGTATATATTTGGGAACTTGTAAGCTAGCTTGCCAGCATTTTTGTTTGACAGTGATAATGCCTCTTGTCTGCATTATCAATAATTAGGTAGATATGATTCTGAATTCCTTTACTTTTTGTATATTGAAGAGATGCAACCAGTGTTCACACAGCAGTATTCAAGTATTGAAAGAAGCTAACCTTTGCCAATTTCAAGGGTTATCTATTTAGTAAGTGGGTTGAAAATGCTTTTGTATTGCAGACCCTTGACGAAATTTTATGTCTGAGCTTGAGAATATGAATGGTGAAAGTCAGTGATGGATCAAGCCAGACTGAGATATTTTATGGACTCAACAGTTTTTAAAAAAAAAAAACACTATCAGGATATGTAAGGTCCCAGACGTTATGGCAACACCCAAGGCATTTCTGAGTACTGAAACATATGGTACTGGTTTAGCTAAGACAGAATTTTCATTCTTTATTTTCACATACTAAATAAAACTGAGTCAAGGTAGCATCAAGAGAATTACAGGTGGAATTAGGTGAATAACCATATTCCTGTGTGACAATGCCATCAACATATAGTGTATAGTGCAATTATACTTGCCTTTTGAGTAATGATAAGGACATTAACAGGGACACTGATTTGTGTTTCATTTTCCAGGAAAATGACAGCAAATCCCAGTTTTGTCTAAGAATTGAAAAAACATGGCATTTCGCAGAATTTGGCAATGTGGGCCAGACAATCAGTTCACTACAAGTTGTATTTATGCTCAAATTTATTATTTACAATATTGCCAGCTTGCATTATTGAGTGTTATGTGCCTAGAATCTGCTTTAATTTTCAATATGTGTTGATAAAGATGAAAGTTGTAATGCAAATTACCATAACGACAGAAATTACATTTAAAAATTATGGATACAATTTCCAGATTTCATGTCATGAAAACAGAATTAAATTTTTTTAACTGAAAATGAGTGATCCCTGGACATTAATGTTAATGATAAGTTGGAGGGGCTATGAATCCAATCCTGAAGAATGCATGACAATAATGGGTGAAGGAAGGATAGGATGTATGAGGACAAATTTAAGAACTTATTATGCAAATAATCAGAAATCGAGTTAGACAGATGACACTCAAGCATTAAAGAGTGGGTTCTTTGATATAAATGGAATAATTCTTAAGCACAAATGTCTATAAATATAGCACCTGTGAAATTACCTTTATCCATTGAATAGTAGGGCACATCAGTCAAGGACAGAAGAATTGAGCATCATGCATTTTTCTAAATCCCTTCTGATAGCAAGTGAAATGTCTATAGGATTCAATGTACTCCTGAAATTTATTTAGTTAATGCAACTGTTTATATCAACTCAGCAGAAATATTAAATTCTAAGTGTTGATAAAGAGAGGTGGCATACCATGTACTCATGGAAGTAAGATGAGGATTGTTCAGTGAATGCACCTGCTGGCAGTTTTGCTGCAATGACTGACTTCTGTTTATCAAGCATGAGCAAGAAAGATGTGGTATTGGGCATCCAGATAGATTGTTGATCTCTTCCCAGAATCCTTATTGAGTTCCAGTTTGAGATCCCTGACATTTCTTCTAGGAGAAATACTCTTTTCTTGTTTGCAGGATGCTTGCATTCTTTCATAATTGAAGAGTGATGCTGATTATTAGTGTAGCATTTCCTTCAGTGAGTGCCTTCTTCATAGGTTCATAGGTTGGTACTAGGCTACCAGCCCTAGGGCCTGTACAAGCCTAGCCATAACAATTCCCTGGCTATTTCTTCCCACAATATTTACTTCCCTGAACCCCTGTCTAGCAGGGTGAATGACGTGATCCCCAGGGTAAATTTCCTATCTCCCATCCAGTTGTCAAGGTTCCTTTCAAAGAAGGCCAAGGAGGCGCTCTGTTTGACATGTATGGGCAGTCTATTCCAGAGTATGGGGAGTCTCTGGGTCAGGAACTTATCCCTCTAGCATGTTTTGTTCATTCTGATAACAAGGTTTAGGTCCCTGGAGCATATGGCTCTGATGGATTGGGATTTCTTTAAGTGTAACATGTCCAACAGCTCTGGGTTTGACATGGCCTTGTATGTTAAGCATAGATCGCCTCTGAGTAGATGATATGTGACAGAATATAGCTGGAGTTGTTTTAGTCGGTCAGCATAGGGCATTTGCTTTAGGCCTGTGATTCTTTTAGTGAGGTGTTTCTGCGGCCATTCTAGTTGTTACAGATGTCTTGTGAGGTACATACCAAATGGGGAGTTGTACTCTATGATGGGTCTAATGAGGGATGATTACAGTGGGACAATGACCTCCTTTTTTCTCGATGAAAAGCCCTTAGTGATGAGGTGTGCCACATAGAAGGATTTCCTGACTGTTGTGGTGATGTGGTTATTGAAGGTGAGACCACTGTCCACCTGTGTTCCTAAGTCGCTTATCACACTTTTGGTGCTTAATGTAATGCCACCTATGTGGTAATTCATGGGTACATGTTTTTTTTTCACAAAGGGGATAACTATACACTTCTTGGCATTGAGCTTGAGCCTATGGCTCTGGCACCAAGCATCTGTTTCTGTAAGCCCCTTTTGTAGAATATCCACATCATTTGGTGATGCAATAATGGCTCCCAGTTTGCAGTCATCTGCGAACTTTGTTAGCCAGAGTCTCTTAGTGTTGGCCTGTACTTCAGAGAAGTAAATGCCAAACAAGAGCGGTCCCAGGACTGAACCCTGAGGACCTCCACTTGTTACTTGTCTGGAGCTGGATTTGGACCTAGCCCTAAGCAGCATCCCTACATCACCCAGAATGATACCACAGTGCAAGAAGAAAATGATTGATTTCAACAATTGGCTAGCTTTCTGGTGTCATTCTAAGGGGATCCAGTATCTGTCTGTCTGGGATGACATGATTGACAGACCTCGATGCTTTATCAGAGATGGCCTGCATCTGTCACCCTTGGGTTTCCAGATAATGGCCAAGGCTCTTGCCTCCCTATAGTGCGTTTTTTAGGTGGTGTTCCAAAGACCAAATTACCACCATAACAGCTACAAACAAATGCAATCTGAGAGTCATGCTGCTAAATGCTAGAAGTCTAAATCTCAAAATGCACTTGCTTGAAGCACTCCTTAAAATGGAGAACATTAACATCTGTGCCGTAATAGAGACCTGGTTCAAGGCAGCAGAAAGCACCCCTGCACTACCTATAACTCATTCCATACCTTTCAGCCCTAGAACTTGGACCGAAGCTCCAAAGGTGGTGGTGTTTCTATATTCATAAAGGATGCACAAACCTCCAGACTGGTAGTCCAACATAACGCATCTGAGATACTTCAGGTGCATCTAACATTGGGTAAAAAAGTGATTCAGGTTGTAGCCTGCTATAGATCCCCAACCATGTCCCAAAACTCACACTTCACGTTCCTAAGCACCCTGGATAATAATATTCGGGTCCAGCCTAACACTCTCATACTAGGTGACTTCAACTACCTCTCCATTAACTGGAAAAACTACTCATGTACCAATACACTTGCCCAACGTTTCTTGGAATTCATTAATTCCAATGCCCTGGACCAGCTCGTTCTTACCCCCACTAGAGATAGCAACATCCTTGACCTGGTCATTACTAACATGGGTGACAATTGCTCTACACCAATAGTCAACTCCTCCCTGGTTAGATCCGACCACAAACTAATCGCCTTGGAAATCCACATCCCTACCCCCCACAAAGGTAACCACCATGAAAAACTTCTCCAAAGCTAATTTTGGGCTCCTAAAAACAGAGGTGGCTAACTTCACAGCACCCATGCCAATAGAGATCAGTTGTACGACTGCCAAATCATACACTGTATGAACACATACAAAAATGCATGGATCTCACCATACCCAATAGAACCAAAATGCTCTCCTCCAATAAAGAAAGCCAATCAGGTGGTCCCCTGCCATAAACAATGTCTACAACAGAAGGAGGAAACTGATGCAGAATAAGGTGAAATCCCAATACTGGAAAAACTCCCTTATCAGCCTCAACAAAAAGTTGATATCCCTCATCAAATCCTGTAAAGCTAGCTATGAAAAGAGAATTGCAGCACATAGTAAAGACAACCACAAGGCCTTCTATAGTTATGTAAAGAATCTCCACGGCAATACCCAGATTTGCTCTGAGCTACTGCACAATGGTACCGCCTATACCGAACCAACAGATATTGCCAATATACTGGCCGACAGATTCAGTGCCAACTTTACCCCTCTCTGCACCCAAGAGACCAGTCACAATACCAGTAGATTGCCAGGCACCCAGTATTACTACTGCACATGTTAAAACACCACTGTCCAAGGCCAAGAATACAGTTTCTATGGGACCTGACAATATCCCTGGCTGTGTTCTACATGAACTACAGAGTGAACTGGCACCTCACCTGTGTTCTCTGTTCAATCACACACTCACCTCAGGATTTGTCCCTACCAAATGGTGCACTGCTATAGTCATCCCTCTCCACAAAGGAGGAGTGACTACAGACTCTGGGAACTATCGCCTCATTAGCCTGACGAGTCTGATATGTAAAGCTATGGAACACATCATCATGGACCTAACAAATAAGGCTATAGGGAATCTCCAAACTCTGAACACCACACAGTTTAGTTTTATGAAGGGTAGATCATGCCTGTTCAACTTGGTCAACTTCTTTGAGTCAGTCACCAGAGCTGTGGATGAAGGCAAGGTGGTTCATACAGCCTACCTTAATCTGGCCAAGGCCTTTGATACCATTCCCCACTCAGGAATCATAGAAAAACTCACTAAGCTAGGCATAAACCCCTATATCACTAGGTGGGTTGCAAACTGCCTCACAGGTAGAATCCACAGTGTGAAAGTAGCTGACTCCAAGTCAGACTGCCGACCAGTCATGAGTGGAGTCCTACAGGGTTCGGTCCTGGGTCCTCTCCTGTTTGGTATCTACTTCTCTGAAATCCAGGCCAACACAGAGGGACTCTGGCTGATAAAGTTTGCAGACAATTGCAAGTTGGGAGCTATTATTAACTCCCTGAGTGATGTTGATATCCTACAGAAAGGCCTCACTGAGATGAACCACTGGTGTCAGAACCATGGCCTTAAGCTCAATGCCAAAAAATGTGTCATCGTCCCCTTTGGGAAAAACCCAGTTCCTATGAATTACCACATCAATGGTAGTCCACTGAACACACAAGGCATTATAAGAGATCTCGGAACACAGGTTGACAGCAACCTCTCTTTTGACCACCACATTGCCACTGTGGTCAGAAAGTCCTTCTATGTGGCACATCTCATTACTAAGGGATTTGCATCCAGGAAGAAAGAGGTCATTTTCTCCCCCTGCTCTTCCCTCATTAGGCCAGTCATTGAGTACAATGCCCCCCATTTGGCATGTACCTCACTAAACACCTGCAACAACTGGAGAGGTTGCAAAAGTACCTCTTAAATAGGATCCTAAGCCTTAAACATTTGTCCTATATGGACAGACTAAAACAACTCCAACTATTCTCTGTCTCATATCACCTACTTAGAGGTGATCTCTGATTGACTTACAAAGTCATGTCTGACCCAGATCTGTAGAAATGCTACATCTAAAGAAATCCCAATCCCTCTGCACCACACACTCCAGAGACCTCAACCTCATTACCACAATCAACAGAACATGCTGGAGAAACAGGTTCATAACCAGAAGCTGCCCATGCTATAGAATACACTTCCCATACATGCCAAGCAGAGCACCTCACTGGCCCTCTTCAAGAGAAATCTTGATGAGGTGATGGGAAATAGAAATTTCACCCCAGGGATCACTCCGGCAGGTTTACTCGACAGAGGCACTGGGAACTAAGGTCGGGTGGCATGATGCCAGGGTAATCCTATGGGCTAGGCTTGTAAAGCCTCCAGGGCCATTAGCCTAGTACACACCTATGAACCTTCAGAACCTATGTGTGTCTCTAAGTCACTGACTACTGGATCAACTCTAAGGGACATATTGTCAATATGATAGTTAGCAGGGGTGGATGACTTCCCAAAAGATAATATTCATACCTCTCAACCTGGAATAATCAAAATTCTGGATAAAGGCCCATGAAAAGTAGGTACAACTGGCCAAAAATCTGTACACAATAACATTTGTATACATAATTGTGTGACCCCACCCACTCCAATGGAATTGTGGGATACCAACTTTTAAATGCAAATTGAAAAACAGACAAAATATTAAACACCAACCAGAACAATAGTCCTTTATTTATATTAGCATTGTTTTCAAATGCAACATTTTGTTCTTCTAAATAAGCACTATTCATACCATACCCCATCTCACTCACAGTCTTAATTTGTTTATAGTCCAGCACCAGCAGCAAGACTAGTGCCAATATAACACTAGATTCATGTTAGAGTTGTCAATAAAGAATTAAGTACTAGGTGATTAATACAGGAATAAAAACAACTACAAATAATGAAATAAAAGTTTAAAGGCTGCTGGTCAGTGTGTTAGTATGAGTGGATGAAATTGGAAAGCAGTTGATCTACTTCCAAAACGTTATTACCTTTTAAGTCAGCAGTCATAATAACATCTACAATTACTAGCACATTACAGACGGTCCACCACACAACAAGCAGAGACTTACTGAAAAAAACACATACTGACCCTAACTGGAAAATGTTGTTCTATAATTCTGAAGTACAAGTTCTGTAGTGAAGAAGTCAAAATCTGCACTTGTCACCATTTGCATATTTATGCCACCTTTACTCTGTAGTGCATCCCCAATAAACATCACAAACCTTTCTCATGCATGCGACACATCTCTTTGAAACTTGAACGTACCTACAAAAATTTCAGGCTACCTGCACGGGCATTAATGCCCTTCTAGCCTGCCAATATGCCAAAACATTATTCCCATAATAAGTGTCTAGGTTGTTTTTAAAAATATCTAAACTAGTGCTTGCTTTAATGTAATTTGATGATCTATTCCATGCATCAGCTATATTCTCAGAGAACCAATTTGTACACTTCTCATTCCTATAGAATGAATTACATAAGTTGTCTGAAGATTCTCTGCTCCTTTTTGATAACCCCAAACATTCCCAGAGGTAGTTGTCTCTAAATGTCCTACATACCTTAATATGATCCTCTCTTAAATGTTTGCATGCATAATCAAGCCATAATCAACCCCTGGACTGCAAGTCTACTAAGCAGCTAAAAAAAATCCTTGAGAACTGAAGTCACTAAATAATGATAGATTTGAGTTTCATACTTTTTATATTTTAGAAAATGCTTGCTAATGGTAATACAAAACAGGTTATTCTAGTAACTTTCTAAGTTTATAAGAGCAATATTTAATATCTATCCTTGATTCTGGGCTTTTGTCCCGCCCCCTCATTGTTTTTTACTTTATTCAGATTTCTAACACTAAAATGTTGAGTGATATGGGCAGAGACATAATTTACATCAAATATATGTAATAAACGCACACTAATTAGAAACTATCTTAACTTGCAACATTTACTGTATATACTGTTGATAATCAACATCTTGTTATTGTATTAAAGCCAACAACCTGTAATGCTGTTTACTATTGCTGCAACTTTGTCTCTCTATTTATCATGTACATGATGTAGAGCTTTTCACCCTGGGCATCTGCTGAGAAAGAACCTGCGTCCAATTGGAATTTCCCAGTAAACAAATGTAAATAAAAATAAATAAATAAATAAAACAGAGGCAATTTACATCCACACAACCCTCACAGGCATACACCAACCAGTTTCTTATCAGTGTCATCAGTGCAAATCACAGGACAATTCAATGAAAAAAGTATTTAAATCATGTAACAAACTTCCATAAGCAAATCATAGGTGAAGATATATCATGCTAAAGTATTTTTTTACTTTTCTTGTTTAAAAACTGGAAATATTACTTATTAAATATATTGACTGAATTGATAGCTACCTTATCTGGCACCTGGTGCAGTGATATCTCCTACCAGGACCCCCTCTCAACTCCAAGCTGAGGTTAAAAAAAGGTTCTCCCTCCAAGTCAGGTCTGCTGAAACTGTAGAATGAGAAGATTGCAGCCTTGACTGCATAGTGCCAGTATTCATTTGTGAATAACAATACTTTAATATGTCCCCTTTGGCTCCATAACACTTTGCACTTACGGCACTCATCTCTTTTCCCATTCTTCCCTAGCTATACTTCTGTTTGTCATTTAGTGCAATCCTTTCAGATAGGTAAGGCCTCACTTATTCTGTCTTAAATTTCAAGCTTTCTTAAACTTTTATTCTCAAAATTGATGGTTATAAACTCTGTGAAGTTAGGCTTAACTTTAATACTCTACATTGTAAATAGTGTCATTTGTAGTTCTCAAAACATGTCTAAGACCAGGAATAGGTAGCCTTTTTGGTGTGTGTGTGTGTGTGTGTGTGTGTGTGTGTGTGTGTGTGTGTGTGTGTGTGTGTATGTTTGTGTGTGTAAATATTGCCTCTGCATCTCAATATCATATCTCAGATTTGTTATGGTGCAAAGGAATTTTGGTATCACTGTGGGGGGGGGGGGGTGGCTGCTCTGTCCTTTACTCTGCCTAGGACCCCATTTGACCAATATCTGTCTCTGCTCCTGTCCTGTTCTTCTTAACTTTTCACCATTATTACTTCACTGTATCTACCTCCTCTCCAGTATAATCTGACTTCTTGACTCATTAGTTAAACTCCCAGAAGCAGTTTACTATACAAACCAAATAATCACCATCCCTTAACCATATCACTTCTACAATGGCTTTAAGAACCAGCATAATTCTTCTAACTTTGCCTGCCATAATTCTTCAGTGTAACATACAATTTACTATGCCTTTCCCTTTAATCTCTCACTAGGGGTCTGAAACATGAGTCTTGTTTCCAAATCATAGCTAGCCATCTGTACACTATATACCATAGACTTGCAAATATCCTTAGTAATGTTTATTTCCATTATTTCCACCACCATACCTCCTTTATGTAACCTCCTATCCTCCAACTTTTCCCATCATATCGTAACCACTGTGTAGTTTGTTGCTTTTGCACATTTTCTAAAATCTTGCATTTCACATCTGCTATGATTACTTATTAATTATAAAATTTTCTTCAGCATTTCACAGGTTCATAGTTCCTATGCATTAGGTCCAGGAGACAACTGAAGTGCCTATCCAATTTCCCATTTCTCTCAGAGCACTGTTTAAACAGATTAACCAGAGTTATTATACCTTAGGTAAATGGTTGCTAAGAGAATTAAATGCTGGAGTACAGGAAGCAGTTTAATAGCAATCCATAATAATCCTCTGCAGCAGTCTACATAGTCTGAAACACAACTGGCTGTCATACAGTAAATTTGATCCTTACTGATTTGCCACAACAATCCAGAAAACCACTAATTTTATGAGGAACAATGCAGCAACATACCCAAAATATGAGGCAAAAATATATCACACACATAACAGTACACACACACACACACACACACACACACACACACACACACACACACACACACACACATATCATTCACAATGAAGAGCTACGCTGCTTCCTGCTAACAGTACTACCTTTACAAATAAAAGAACAAGCTTCAAAAGTGTGCAGGCTGCAGCAGATTGCAGAATCATTTGTTTCCAATTCCCTTGCTGCACTTCCTGTTGTGAATAGACTGTCTTAGTGCACAAGGAAACTGGAAATGAATGATACTGCAATCTGCTACAGCTTGCACACTTCTGAAGTTTGTTCTTTTAAGGGTTTTTTTTAATTCCTTTTTTTTAGTTTTTACTTATCTGGTTGAGGTTCTGAATTTTCTCATCCTGACCTGCTGCATACACAGGGACAGGTGGATGGATAGAACTTTCATGATGCCGTGCACAGTCACACTTAGCTCCACTCCACTGGTTGCTGCTGGTATTAATCCAAAAATGATGTCCAGACTGGTCTGAGTCCAACTCCGAGACATCTCTCCATTGATAGAGTAGAATTTCAGTCATCCGATACAGGCAGTCTGTCACTTCCTCACCAAGCTAATGTATCAAGCATGCCTCCTGCATGCTGATGATGTCACCAACAAATGAAAAAGAAAAAATCGGGAATTAAAGGGGTCACTCAAGAATTCATGGCACCCCATTACTTTGCCCTCAAAACTGGTAAATACCAAGGAATTCAGTACAGTTTAGAGGTATGATGCTATTATGCATTTCTTGGCATTTAGTTTTAGTCCATGGCTCTGACATCAGTTATTTGCCTGTGTCAGCCCTTTTTGGAGAACATTTGTGTTGGTGTAGGATTCAATGACAGCACCTAATTTACAATCTTCTGCAAATTTAGTCATCCAGAGGCCATTGACATTGGTGTTGACTTTAGAGAAGTAAATGCCAAAAAAGAGCAGTCCCTGAGGGAATCCACTTATGACTGACCTCTTTATAGAGGTGGACTCCCCAATTCTAACTTCTTGGGTACTGTCTCTGAGTCATTTGACTATCCACTGCATGACATAAGGATTCATACTTAACCTCTTAAGTTTGTCAATAATGTCCGAATGGGGTATTGTGTCAAATGTCTTGGTCAGGCCAAGGTAGGCAGTGTGAACCATTTTGCCTTTATCTATTGCTTTGGTGACCTTCTCAAAGAAGATCACCAGGCTGAGTAGGCATGACCTGTCCTTGACGAAACCAAACTCGGTTGGGTCAAGTGTCTGAAGGTTTACTATATCATTATTGATCATTTTCTTGAAAATTCTTTCCATGGCTTTCTATATGAGACTAGTAAGACTTATGGATCTGTAGTTTCCAAGAGAGTAGTAACACTTATGGGTCTGTAGTTCCCAGGGTCTGTAGAAGGCCCACCTTTGTGCATAAGGAAGACTGTTGCTTTCTCTATTCAGGAGGCACAAAGCCTGTTTGGAAGCTATAGTTGAAAAGCAATTCCAGAAGACCTGGTAGGTCATGTTTTGTGCTATTTAGAAGGCATCCTGGGATATTGTTTGGGCCTATTGATGCAGTGGTCTTGGCCTTAGAGAGAGCATTAAGGAACTGCTGCCTAGTGATAACAGGTGGAGTTATATTTGATGATATTTTCTGAGGGGAGGTTGATGGGAAGAGAGAAGGAAAGTTGAGCTGAATTTGTCGGTCAATAGGTTTGCTATATCTTCTGGCTCAGTATAGGTGGCTCAATTTACAATGAGCTCTGCACACAATTGTGTATTGCCTTTAGGTTGCGGACATAACTAAAGAATGCCTTGTGGATGTCCTTGGCCTGGGATGCCAAATTTACCTCAAATTTGGCTTTGGTAGACTTTATTTGTTCTCCGAGTTGTTTGTGTAGTTTGATGAGAGTGCTTTTATCCTGATGGATGCTGCACCTCTTAATTTTTGCCATGATTTTCTTCCTTTTGTTATACAGTCTATTGATTTTGTGATTCCACCAGGGTGGCTTGTTTTTTGAGTTAGGTCTGTACTTCTTCCTGGTGGGTACAGCTGCCTCTAGGCAGCTAGTAACATGCTTGTATAGGGCTTTTGTGAAAAGTTCTGCATAGGCAACTGTGTCCTCATGGTTTATGGGGGCTTGAAATTTTGGCAGGCTATCACTTAATAGCAGAAAGTTAGCATTAGAGTAGTTCCTGAATATTGGAAGATTAGTTGGGGGTCCAAGTTTTATTTTTATTTCAAAGGAGACCATTCAGTGGTCTGACCTTACCAGGGAAGACATTACTCTAGGTGGTGTGCAGCACTCTCCTATAACCAGGGAAGACATTACACTAGGTGGTGTGCAGCACTCTCCTATAACCAGAGAAGACATTACACTAGGTGGTGTGCAGCACTCTCCTATAACCAGGGAAGACATTACTCTAGGTGGTGTGCAGCACTCTCCTATAACCAGAGAAGACATTACTCTAGGTGGTGTGCAGCACTCTCCTATAACCAGAGAAGACATTACTCTAGGTGGTGTGCAGCACTCTCCTATAACCAGGGAAGACATTACTCTAGGTGGTGTGCAGCACTCTCCTATAACCAAGGAAGACATTACTCTAGGTGGTGTGCAGCACTCTCCTATAACCAGAGAAGACATTACTCTAGGTGGTGTGCAGCACTCTCCTATAACCAGGGAAGACATTAGTCTAGGTGGTGTGCAGCACTCTCCTATAACCAGAGAAGACATTACTCTAGGTGGTGTGCAGCACTCTCCTATATTAGTGAGGAGCTGATGCAGTATGGTTGCACCTCTGGTTGGTGTATTGACAATCTGTTCCAGGGAGTTTCTGTTTTCAACATTCAGGAATCTCTGTGTGTGTGCAATTGGTGTCATATAGGATTCCCAGTTAATATTAGGGTAATTAAAGTCACCCACAAATATGGTATTTGTTTGCATGGTGATTGTTTCCAATAAGTTTAAATACATGGTATGGGTTTCCTGGGTCATAAAGTGGGACCTATAGTTGCAAGGAAGTGATATTGGATTTTACCCATGGTGATTTGCACACAGAGAACCTCAAGCTCATTGTCCTGTTTGACCAACCTTGAAGTATATTTATTTTTGATGTAAATCCAAACACACTCCACCTTTAGTACCTGTCTGTGTTGTAGCTGGTCGAAATGTGTGGAAGGCATTATAACCTTGCACTGCCAGTGTGCTCTCTGTGGCTTTAAACCATGTCTCAGTGATTACACAGACATTAGCATTCTCTAGGGTGAAGATAGCTTCTAGGGATTGAAGAATTTTTTAGACCCCTAGCATTGAGCAGTAATACCTTTAGATTTTTTTTAAGTTTTGATTTGCTATGTCGGCAGTACTTTCAGTTTGACATTGACATTGGGGAGGCAATGTTTCAGTGAATATTTGAAAGCCTAGAGGTGAGAGGTGTAGACCATCCTGGGCAAAGCAGGGTGGTCTGTTGACCAATCTCCTTCCATGCTGCAAATATTGCACCCCTTTAGAATGATACCAGAAACTAAGCCAATTATTGAAGTCAATCATCTTTTTTCATATTGTGGCATCATCCTTGGAGAAGGTAAAATGCTGCTCTATACTAGGCTCATAACAGCCTGGGACATATTCCAAGAGCTCCATGATGTCTTTCTTCATATAGCCTAGAGAGGTATGTCTCAGGTCATTTAGTCCCACATGGACTATGACTGAGTCATACTGGTACTTGTGGTCCAATAACCTGAGTGCACAAGTAATGTGGTGGATTTTTGTCCCTGGGAAGCAACTGACCGTGACATTCTCCTTAGCTTGGTGAGAGGAACATCAGTATGTCCAACAATGGAGTCTCCAATGACCAGAATCTTGGATTGTGTGGTGGCTTGCCTTATGGGCTTAGAAGTAGAGGCTCCATGAGATGTGGCTGCATGTGTTGATGTGGGTGTTGTCTTGAAGGACTCCATTCGGGGCTCCTGAGGGTATTTGTTAAGTGCACTTTGTCTAGGAGGGCTTTGGGGTTTAGGAAAGTTACATTTATGTGCCTCAGCATATGTGGGTGTATATGTCTGCTTTGAATTGTGTGTGATGGGTGCAGAGTGTGCACTACTGACAACCTTATTGACATTAGGAGTACTTTTATGTGAGAGCTTTGTCTCCAGTGACACTGTGTAAATACGTCTCACATATCATATATCACTTTGCTTGAGAATTAACTGGTTGTCAGCAAACTTGAGGCAATTTCTACATTGCCTCAAGATGCCCATATCCATCAAGCTAGTGAGAAAGCTCATATCCATGTAGCAGACCCTTTTTTATTTATTAGACAGTTGGAGTGAGAATATAAAGCAATGTCAGAAGTATCCGGTTTGCAATTCTGGGGGCAATGTTTGTCAGTGCAAACTAGTTTTCCTGTGTATAACTACATATTGGTGAAATTCTAATCATGTTTTTATAGGAAAAATGTCACTAAAAGTGTCTATGTCTATACAGGGCACCGCCAAACACTTCAGGGGAAACTAATAAGTAGACCCTGATGACTTACCGATGAAGTATTTAGGCAAATCTGAAGTTACAAACAAATCAAGCAGTACTTACTAAAAACAAAGAATCAGCTTGTCAAGAATGATAAAAAGAGGGGATTTCCATGAATGACTAATGCCCAACTAGTACTAGTGCTGGTCTTTGCTTTGCTCTGCTGGGATACAATGCCCCTTTGCTTCTTCTCTCTCTAGAAGCAAAACATTAGCACCAATCACAAGATGAGAAGCAGTCCAAAGGCTGTTTGGTAATTCACAATCTTGTCCCAGATGATGCAAGAGTCTGTAGGCTTGTTGTAGCCTTTTCCTGGTACAGGCCTTGAATAGCAACAATACCAATCAAGAACATCAAGCACAGACACTCACTGCCCAACCAGAAACAGGCAGGAAACAATGCACTCTGCTCCTCCTCTCACAAGGAGCAAAATATACGCACAAATTACAAGCTGGCACCTATGAAGTAGTTATTAGTCTTTCTGATGATCAGCAGTCCCCAGGAAATAATGTCTCTGTGCTCTTTCTCTTACTATGAGTGAAACAGAAGCACTAATCCCCAGATGACTACTGAGAGGCAGAATGTGGGCTCTCCAATAATTGGTGGTCTTGGAGTAGATATTGCAGCTTTTAAAGGTAATATGGAAAAATGGATTAATATTCTAGGAGCTGCAGAGTGCACTAAGCAGTTAGATATGAATGAGGGGTAGCTAAGCTTTAGCTATTTAAGTGGACAGCCACTAAAAATAGCAAGATAGATTGGAAGGGGGTGGGCACTTTGTATTTTGGTTCTGTGGAATACAGTGGGATGGCCAATAAATTTAAATAGTTGAAGGGGAGTGATTTACCAAAATGAAAATGATGTGCTTTCTCACAACAGCCAAGAGAAGGGAAGAGGGAAAGAGATATGTGGTTAAATTAACATAAGGGGCAGCAACTAGAAAGGCAGCTGAGTTTAAAACCACAGTAGCTCCAGGGTGTGTGGGTGGTACAAACTTAATTTCTATGTGTCTCACAAGAGACTGTGGTCTCTTTCTTAGTTTAAATATTCAATTAAAAGCAGAAGAGAAGTAAAACATAGTGTAAGGAAAACAAATCAGAATAAACAAAACAGAAGAAGGCAATAAAGTAATACAAAATACATGAAAGCAAATACAAACTAACCTTTCCTTCACAACAAATTGTGGCCAAGTGTGGATGAGTTTTTTGAGTAAAGCTTTGAAATGTTTTATTTTACCCTTCTATTTAAGCTCCACCTTCCTAGCTCCATGCACAATTCACAGATAATTAATCTTATTTGACCTGTTCTAATTTCTGTCTGACTCAAAAGAGGCACAGCTGCGGTCTCTTTCCTAGTTTAACTATGTAGTTAAAAGAAGAATAGAAGTAAAACACAGTGTAAAGAAAACAAATCACAATATACAAAATAGAAGACAATAAAATACTACAAAATACAAGACAGCAAAAGCAAACTAACCTTTCTCTCACAGCAAGTTGTGTTGTGGTAGAGTCTGGGTGAGATTTTCCAGTCTCTCTCACTATATGTATGAGCTGCGGTGGTGGTGCTGTGGTAGCGTTGTCGCCTCACAGTAAGACATTGTCCTGTTCGATTCTCAGCTAGAGCATCTTCTGTGTGGAGACATGAGTGAATGGGCATGCCTTCGTTGAAGGTTGTGCGTCAGGGCTGGCAACTCGGCATGTAAAAATCTACTGCCAATCATTAGCTGACCGGAGTTCTGCTGTGGTGACCCCTAACCGGGAAAAGCTGAAAGACTCAGTCAGTCTCACTATATGTATGAATGTATATATGGGTTTGCTACTGTTGGTTAAAAGTAGTAATTATCAAAGAAAAATTGGCACATATAATCAAAAAGCAGATGAACATGTACCAGCTTTTCTTCTGTGCAAGATCGTGGTACAACGTGAATTGGGACTTTACGCTTCCATATCACAATGTCATCTCAGAGTTGGTATGTATAATTAGTAGGGGGGTTGGTGTACAAGGGGTCTTGCCCAATACAAAAACTGCTTATAGTGTGTTTCCTTTGGTTTTCAGTCTTTTGATGCTCAAGTATTTGAGCTTGATCATTTGACATTTGAAAATTTGTTCTTTCAATCTAGTGTATGACACTCATAAATATGTATGTAGAGAGATACATGCACACACACAGATAGATATAGAAGTGTGAGCAATATGACATAATCTGGAGATTAAAGGTGGACATTTCATGGAAAATGCATGAATAATCATTCCACTGAACTATTGCGTGAAGGATAACTGGAATAACTTTTCAGAAAAGGTGTCAGGACTACAATTTATGACTCCTTTTAATGCTGCAAAGAAATGGCGTAGTCTGTGATGGGGAAAAAATATTGGGTAAATCAGACTGGCATCCTGGGCATTAAGTACTGGGCAGTTATGTTGGGTCATGTAGTCATTATCTATTGCCATGCTCCCTGTCTCTATGATATGTATTTTTAGTTTTCATTACTACTTTCTTATACTGTTACTTGAAGAACTTTCACTTTAAAAAGTTTGAAAATAGTTTAGTTTGTCAATTAAGATGCAATTTTCTGGCAATTTCACTTGCATTAAAACTAGTCTTTGGTAGGTATTGAAAAAAATTACACTGTATACATATGGCTAAAATGACTGCAAGACAATAGACAGATTAGGTAACTGGTAGATGTGAATACTTTTCATTATCTTGGGTAAACTGACTGAAACATTAGATGTTTTTTTCTCCTTACTATCTTCAGCAGTTCTCTTCATAATTTAAAGATATTTAACATTGAACTTCTCTGTGATATTTAAACATGTACAGTACAACACAGAAAAGGAAAGCACTCTACTTTAATCAAAAAGACTGCTGCTCTTTTTAGTGACTGTAATTCTGCTACACATCTCTTAAATGCAGATAAATAATACAAGTGACGTGAGAACTCTGAAAATGAGCCAGGACTGGTAGCTTACTCTGTCTCTTTTATTGTAAGATCCTGATAATATGTGAAGCTTTTATGTTAAATGTGAAGCATTTATGCCTCATTGTGCAACAACAGAAGCTGGTATAGTACCGACAAAGAAATTCAGCTATAATAGGCTAAACTGTTCATTTGAAATTTAGGAGGAGTTTGATGGTACAGCGCAATTTCAAAGCGGTGTCAGGCACTTGTGTAGTCTCCAAAAGGCAGCATAAGGGAATCAAATAAAGTCTATGCAAAGAATTTGCTTCTAAGGGGTATTATTGCATTTCAGCCATACATTAAGTAACACCATTTCTCCAACTACTAAATGTATATCTGTAACAAGGGGGGAAGGAAATGTAAATCAAGTATTGTCTAAAGAAGGAAAGATACATCACTTATTCACATACAGTCAAAAAAGTATAAATGATATTGAGCATTAAATTTCAATAGCTAAATACATAGCAGTTGTATGTTTGTCATTGAGCAAGAACATAAAAATCATTCCTTTTTTGGGAAACTGACACATTTTTGTGAGAGTCAGTGCAAATAAGAAAGGCAAAGTAGAAAGAATGAAAGAGAGGTAAAGAAAGAGAGAGTGGAAAGGTAGGAACATTTGCAACAGATGAGAGAATGAGAACACGTGATACTTAAAACAATGGAAAATGAGAAGCATAGACAGAGAAAAATCATAATATTATAACTGATAAAATATATCTATTCAGAGTTCATTAGCTTAATGGAGAACGAAATATATTTGCAATGAGCTAAGTACTTTTGTTATTCTTTTAAGTTTTCAGAAAGTGAGACAGCACTGCTTGCTTTTAATTGTTTCCAGTTTGATAACACAAGGGGACATTTTTTTTAAAATGACCACAGTCCTTTGAGTTTATCTGGATGTAAAAAAAGCAAAGCTAACACAGAATAGCATTTATATATATAGTTTCACTTCATAAACACGAATTGCTAAAATATTGAATTTCAGAAATTCGTGTCCATGAAGTCGAAACTGCAAAATAACGAAAGTGCATAAGCGCAAATAGGACTATGTCGAATATGTGCTTATGCATGTCCATTATGTTGCAGAATTGTTTGGCTGGGATGGTGTCTGCAGTTTAAGGTGTGTGAGAGTGTGTGAGTGTTTTTCTAACTTGTACGAGTGTGTTAGGGTAAGGAGGTGGAGGTATGATTGTGTGTGTTGGCTGTGTGTGTGATTATTGTTATCTTTACTGTTTGTGCGATCTCGAAGTTAGTATATATAAGTAGGGGGGTGTGGGGGGTGCAGGGGGGCTTACCCCCCTGCATTTGTGTAGTGCAGGTGTCTGTGTGGTGTTTTGTTGTACTGAATTGTTTTGTGGTGTGGGTGTTATGGTTTGAGTGTTGTGTGCTGTATTGTGTATATTCAATGTTTTGGTTTTGTGATTGTGAAGTGTCGGTGTTGTGATGGTTTCGGCTTTATACTGTCAAAATGCTGAAAACTGATATTTCAGCATTTCGGTAATATGAAGTGAAATATATATATATATATATATATATATATATATATATATATATATATATATATATATATATATATAGATATTGGCTGGTATAATTCTATTTATTTCATAACTCTGTTTACTAATTTCAGTTACTGTTT